>NC_062522.1:17632352-17657352 GCF_022655615.1 Tachysurus fulvidraco
ACGTTATTCTTAGCACCATCATTAAAATCCTACTGGGTTCTTCATGAAGCCTTATGCATTTTAATCCATATTCCAATAGACTTTTTATATATCATCTGGGAATAACACGGGGGTTGATTGGCAACTTCCACCAGGTGATTAAAACATAAAACTGCATTTACACAATCACTATTTATCAGTTAATAATTTAGTTGACAAGGCTCCATTTCAAAAGACCTCATTCCTCCTCAAAGGACATAGAGGGGCACGGGGACTTTAGATAATGCATTTCAGAAGGAAATTATGATTACCTTTAGTAATTACAGACTTGCATAACTGAGAAAAATGCTATAAAGTTGATCTGAAAAGTCTATATGCTTCTGTTAAAATTGCTCAAATTGGTTTTGCCAAAAAAAATTTACCCAAAATAATCAAATGTGATCTTTTTGAAACTTGAATGTGTTATAGCATCCAAAAAAAAAAACATTAGAAAAGAGAAACATTATAGAAAAAAAGAAAATGAACTTCAAAAGACCAGGTTGCATAAGTACACACATCCCTTAAAAAAAAATAATATTTTCTTAAAGCATCTTTTTTCTGTAATACAGAACTCTTTTTGGGTAAGAGTCTACCAACTTAGCACAACTTTATATGGCAATATATTCCAATCTTCCTTAAAAAAGCTTCAGATCTAACAAATTGTGATCTCCTGTGCACAAACCTCTTTGACTCATTAGATAAGATTTAGATCTGGGCTCTGACTCGGCTACTCTAAACCTTAATACATTAAATCTTAAGCCACTCATTTATTGACTTGGATTGGTCTGGGCACTTATCATACTATAAGGTGAAATTGTCCTTCATAATTACCATTACAGAGATCTATCCATGACTTCCTCTATCTAGATGATCGCATGAGTCTGCCACCAACATGCTTCACTGTGGGTTTGGTCTTATTTGGGTGAGAAGCTGTCTTCATTTTGTGCCAAACATATCTTTAAGAACTACACCCAAAAAGTTCTTCCATAACACATCTTCAGGGAATTATATTCAAATGGGTGAAATTCATCTGACAAGTTTTTTAGGTCATTTTTAATGTTTAAATATTTAACATTACCCCACCATTCACATCTTTGACGCAGTGTAGCACAGTGCCTATCTGCATGTACTGGGCAGTAGGAGGAAACTGGACAAACTCTGCACAGACAGCAACCTGAGCTCAAGTTAAACCTCAGGACTCCGCATGGGAAAAATTGCTGTTACCATTTCCAAACACCTTTATTGTCAGTTCTAAGGTGGGTCACTTCCTCAGTACATTGTTACTTCACTTTATGAAACATGCCAGTCAGATTACCACCTGACAACCTCCAGAATTGTTCTGCTACATGCACAGAAAATGTATTTGCTATAAAAGCAAAACACATGCCAAGATACATTAGGAGCCATGGTGCTGATCAGTGGAAAAGCACAAATAGTGCAGCACATTACCTGCCACCTTAAAAATGCCCTTCAAGCTTAAGCAATGATGATAATATTACAATGAAGAAGTATATAATTATCAGAAGATTAAACAAGAGACATTTATTTCCCATTTTATCAAGTGGCATAAACACAGAACACAGTAAGAGCAAACTTACTGAAGACTTATCCATGTACTGTATATATGGGCTGTGTGCTTTTTTTTTTTTTTTTAGAAGTATTTTCTATTACACTGAAGGACAATCCACTTACCTGGATCTGATTTAGAAAAAGTGTCCATGTCCAGTAGATTCCTGTCCAAATGAACAAGAGAGAAATACACATTACACACTGTCACAATTAAAACCATTTCTCTAGACACAATACAACATTACCATATATGACAACATGCTGATAAGATGGCAATGTTCAAGAAGAGGTTTTATTATTTTTTTTTTTTAAAGATAACCTTTTAAAATAACCTTTTCACCCACACAGTTACATTCAGAAATAGAAGCAAACCCTCAGTAATTGTGGGTTTATGTACGAAGCGAACTAAGGGTTCATAAATGTGTAATGAGAGTATGTTGATTTCTCAGTGCAGTGTTGCTACATGTAAAAATAGATAACACATAATTATAGCTTATAGCTTGTTATATAATAATAACAACTTGTAAGTGTATTCAAACCCTTGACTTATTCTCTCACTTTCAGTAACCACTTTATTCTTGTCAGGGTTACAGTGACGCAGTGTGCCACAGTACCAATTACTGTTTGTTCATTGTTATTAATTACTGTTGTTATTGCTAATAAGGTATACAAAGTTTGACAAATAATTAAAGATTTTATATATATATATATATATATATATATATATATATATATATATATATATATATATATATATATATATATAAAGTCTTAGAATTCAGACATATTCAACTGTATTAGTGATTGGGCTTTCCACTCCAGTCTTCCAAGTTGTTTCAGCTGAATTTTAGGTTCTTCTCACATTTATCTCTGCAGGGCCTCTCAAGCTCTTTGAGACTGAAATCAGAAGCATCTCTGTATTGATAAGCTCGTTGTCTCTCCAGGGAGTTTCAATTAGATTCAAGTTGAGGCACAAAATGGGACCGTTCATCATGAACATTCACAGATTTATCCTGATGCCACTCCTGCTGAGTGTTTCAGGTCATTATCATTTTGGAATGCGAATCATCACTCCAATCTAAGGTTCCAAGGGCTCTTGAATGGGTTTTATCAAGATGTCAAGCTGTACATTGTTCAGCTTTCCCTCTATCTTGAGAAGCCTCCTAGTTTCTGCAGCTGAAAAACCTTCCCACAACATAATGCTGCCACCAACTTGGATTACTGTGTGGGTAGAATTGCCTGGTGTTGCCTGGTGTTGTCTGGTTTCCTCCAGACTGAGATACGTCTAAAACCACAGGAATCAAAGAAAACAAATCTTGGTTTTATCAGCTCATGAATCCATTGCTTTCAATCTCCTGAGAGTCTTTTTGGTGTAGTTTAGCCAACTACACTAAGGACATTAAGGTTCCCACAGCATGTTTGCACAATAAACCTTGTGAAGCTGCTTGTCCTTCTGGGTTTCATTGCCATACAGGACTTTTGAAAAGCTGTTGGTGCAACTTTAATGTTCTTCCCTGTTTGCTGTGAAGCCAGATATAAACCTTCTATATAAAAATGATGTTCTGATAGAGTCACTGTGATCCAAACAACAGCAGAATCTTAGAAATGAAAGAAATCCTTCGCTCTTCCTGGCTTGTGCTTGTCCTCAGCTTGTCCTCATCTTCATGACTTGGTTTTTTGAAGCTGTGAAGCTTTATAAAGACACAAGTGTGTCTTTCCAAATACCAGATCAATTTACCACAGGTAAATCCATTTGTAGAAAGGTCTCAAGGGCATCTCAGTGGATGGGGGATGTGTCTGATCTGAATTTCGAGTATAAAAGCAAAGCATTTGATCACTTATATAAATGTGGTGTTTATAAATGGAAACTTGTTTATGCTTTTTCATTATGGAATATTTTTTCTAGATTTATGAGAAAAAATCAATTAATCAAATTTAGTGTAAAGTTATTGTGTAACAAAATAAGGAAAAGGTGAAAGAATCGGAAAAATTAGGAATCTGTATATACCCCCCCCCCCATTTTTAAAGAATACTACCCAGAAAATTAGCCCAACAGCCCAATCATATGTAAATTACTGCAGCAGCATCAATCAACTGTCATTAAAAATCAAATGCCTTCAAACCCATTTGATAATAAAGGTATAAAAAAAATATCAGTGGCACACAAGCGCATTTATGGAGCCGCTGTTTCTCAGCAGGTCATCTCCTTTATGAATGAGAGAGAGCCACAGCGGCCCATCTCCATGAATATTCAGCTTCCATCAGCTTTCACCTCAGCTCACAGACAATTTTACAGCTTATTAAAGCTAAAAGAAGCCATTTAAAAAAAAACATAAGCACGAGTGTGCCCGGGTGAAATTCATAGAAAAATTCAAAATGTGTGTGAATGTAGGTTTTGAAGCACTCGTGTTTTATATATAATATATCTAAATGATCATATAAAACCATATATGTTGCTCCAGCAGCTGGCAGTATTCATAAAAGGAAAAAAAACACCCGATATTATTTACCATGCCTGTGTCAGACTGTTTCAAAGTAAGACACATTTATTATTCTGGAAACAAATATGTACACACAGGTCAGGAGATAATAATAAGACCTGGAGAGCTAATAAATACATTCAGACAGATAATATTCAGATATTATGTGAGAGAATGAGGGCTTGGTTATTTAAAAAATATGTATTTTTTAATCTGTCAATTAATGAAAATATAGACTGATTAAACCAGTTAACACAAATTTATATCCATTAAAAAATAAGTATTTTATCATTTTTTTACTAAGATTAAAATACTGGAAAAAGTACTTATATCTGAGATCTAAATGATATGATTATTAATATATAAACACAATCTTCTCTGGTTATTTTTCCTCATTCAGTTTTTGACCATCTCTGAAATTGCCCACTTTGTTCCGCTATGCTAGAAGTTAATGCTAAACCAATGGATTTTTTTTTTGCAGTCATTCTTGTTAACAGCAATTGTTGTTGTTTAGAGAATGACCAATTTCATTTAGTGAAAAATAAACACAAAATAAACATTTTAATTGTGCAACATATGCATGAGTCTGGGGTCCATCTGTTGCAGAATTGCTGGGGTAAGTGCACATTCAGCGTAAATAGCTGGTTGAAATAAAATATACAAGATATCCCAAAATGTCTGCATGTATAGGGGAAATTAACAGTTTTTTAGCAAAAAATCTTCCGAAATTTTTCACACTTACTATATATTTTATTCAACACCTTTAAAATGCCTTAAAATAAAAACATATTGAAATTATTCTCATGGTTGGATCGGGAAGCTGTCACAAGGTTGCACTAGACGTTAACAGCAATATGATATGCACATCGCACATAACACTGCTGCCAAACTGGGTTACCAAACTGTTGCCAAAGTTAGAGGCAACTCTTTGTGCTTACAGTAAATAACAGCAAATACAGAATGCATTGTAAATAAAGTTTCATTTTGATTAAAAAAGTGTAAGGAGACTTTAAGACCCCTTTTACACATAGTATATATGTAAACAAGCTCTTTCACGTATAGTGACACAAAATACAGTCTCAATGACTGCAGACACAAAGTCACTTTAATGCACTGTTTCTGCATTAAACTCTGTGACACTCACCAGAACTTTTGATTTATTGTAAGGCTTATGTAGTGACGTTTCATTTAATTTCTTACTGCTCCATTTCCACATTGTATGAGTGCAGAATTTGACATGGTGATGAAAATGTGAAAAGACACTAGACAGATGTCCTGCAAAGCGCCGATGTGCATGTAAATGTCTTGGCTTCTTGTTTTTTATCAAACACATCCACCAGAATGCAATGGCACTAAATCCCTCTGAGACTAAATGACAGAAATGAAATCTGTCTAAAACTGATGGATGACATCTGTCCAGAAGCTGAGGAAACATAAGAAATAGCATAAGTCTCCACCAGGCAATAGAACAAATTCACAGATATCTGCCCAGGTTGAGAAATCTGACAGCAGTGTGCAACAACCTGCCATTGGCTAAAAGTGGAGACAGTTTTCTTTTTGTGTGTGTGTGTGTGTGTGTGTGTGTGTGTGTGTGTGTGTGTGTGTGTGTGTGTGTGTGTGTGTGTGTGTGTGTGTGTGTGTGTGTGTTTGTCCACACACACACACATGTCCTACCATCCTACCATGTCCATGAGACATGATGAAATCTTGAACTAATTATCTGATCAGCCAATTGTGTGGCAGAAGTGCAGTGTATGATCATGTAAATGTTCACATCAACCATCAGATCACAATGGAAAAAATGAATCTCAGTGATTTTGACTGTGGCATGATTGGTGGCACTAGATGGGCTGGTTTGAGTGTTTCTATATAATTGCTTATAATTATATAAAAACATCCAGTGAGCAGCAGTTTTGCAGACAGAAACATTTGGTTGATGAGAGAGATCAGTGAAGAAGTCCCACACTGGTTTGTGCGGACAGAAAGGATACAGTAACTCGGATAACCACTCTGTACAATTGTGGTGAGCAGAAAATCATCTCAGAACACACAACATGTCAAGCTATAGGCTACAACAGCCAAAGGCCGTGTCAGGTACTGCTTCAGTAAGTCTAGAACAGAAAGCTGAGGCTGCAGTGTGCACAGAAACTCCAAAACTTTTCCAAAACTTGACAGTAGCCTGGACTGATGAATTTCAATTTCTGATGAAGCACATTGATGGTAGAGTCATAATGTGGCATCAATATCATGAAGCCACAGACTCAAACTTGTGTCAATGTGAAGGCTGGTGGAGGTGCTATAATGGTGTGGGAAATGCTGTCTTGGCACACCTTAAGCCCATAAATACCAGTCAATCATCACTTGAAGCCACAGAACCATAGAAAATACTAACTTGGAAGAGAACGCCTTTATTTGTCACAAATACATTATAGCAGAGTGAAATTCTTTGCTTCACATATCAACTTCCTAACCACAGTTTAGGAAGTTTGTGTCATGATACAGTACCCATGGGTTTTAAGGGCTTTTCTCAAGGGCCCAACAGTGGCTTACTCCTGATCAGTAACCCAGAGGCTTAAAAGCATGATTTTATAAACATAACAATGGGGTCAATGCTCTTCAGTGGTCGTCCCAGTCACCAAATGTGAACCCAGTAGAACACCTTTGGGCTGTAATACAACAGGAGATTTATAGCATGAAAGTGCGCCTGAAAAATCATGTCAACATGAACCAGAATCTCCATAGGAATGTTTCCAACATCTTGTGGAATCCATGCCATGAAGATTTGAGGATGATCTGAGAGCAAAAGAAAACCCTAGCCAGCATTAATATAGTGTTCCTAATAAAGTACTCTGCCTGAGTGTATGTGTGGATGTAAATGTTAAACAATAATAAATTCAGCAGAACATTCCTTTCCACTACAGGCAGGCAGTCACACATGCACACCCAAGCACACAAACACACACCTGATGCCCTGTTGTCAAGCAGCGTTAGCTGAATCAAATCTGTCATGGGAGGGAGATGTGTGTTTGTGTATGTGTATGTGGGTACGTGTGTGTGTGCATATGCTTTATGCAGCCTTGTGTGTGTGCACATGCTTTATGCAGCCTTGTGTGTGTGCACATGCTTTAAACAGCCTTCTCCAGCCTTCAGAGATTCTTCAGTCTCATAAAAAAGGTATAAATCTGGATCTCTGGGGTGCATCATTTGTACCTTAATAGGTCCTTCACCTGAACCTATGGATATATACTGTAGTGTACCATTAAAATTATTTGAGGTACAATACTGTAAATGGATCACAATTGTCTTTTAGATTATACGTCGCATTGTAGCTTTTTTGGGATTTATACTACTTTTCTATTCCAATGCTTCAAAGGTGTGTGGTTGAGGGTATCCATTCCTGCAACAAGGAATAGTAGCATTACCATATTTCTGATCATGCTCACTTAAAGAACCTTCCAGAGTGCATCAAAAAACAAACAAAAACTTTTCACATGTAGAATAAAAAAAATTCTGTATTACAGTTAGGTGGAACTACTGTTGAGTGTACAATCATCATCCTGCACTAACTGCGTACAGGCGTGTTTCATTGCGTGTGTGTGTGTGTGTGTGTGTGTGTGTGTGTGTGTGTGTGTGTGTGTGTGTGTGTGTGTGTGTGTGTGTGTGTGGAGTAAGCGCGTGGCACGGACAGCGGGCACCCCCTCAAACACCTACACCAAATGCAGATTTGGCTCGAGGTGCAAAAATACTTCCAATAAAAACCCTCTCTGTCTGAACTAGCAGTAATAAAAATCCACAGCATTCAGTTAAACAAGATGAACACGTTCATATCCCTGCGTCTGAGAAAAGATGCTCTCAGGTGGCATCAAGTTCAGAAATGATGGGGCAAAACAGGTTGAAATCCATCCATATCGTCTGTATTACAGCACATTAAAGTATAGATTAGTATGGTTTTAATCCTAGCAGGATTACATGCTGAGTATTTATTGTGCAGGACGCATGGACTCACCTGCACGAGACAGTAACTTCAATCTTAGTTGCCGGTACCGTAGAATGGAGCGGGTCGAAGTCCCCAATAGATGCCATGGTAACGCTGGAGATGTTCAATATGTTTTAAACCAAATCCGAAGTTTTCAGTGTTCCATCCGAGACTGTGTTTTTGTTCTCAATCTAATGAGGGGAAACGCGCTACCTGTGTGACGCGCTGCCCCGCACCACAGCGTCCATGTGTCTCCTCTCACCCGCTGCCTGAAGAAAGGAGCGCGCACACCGACACTCGGACTGTCAGTCGCACCGTCACTCGGACCTGGACTGCGTCCCGCACCGCACGGTGATTAGTGCGTTAACGCGGTACAGTCACTCAGCTAAAATAAACAGCGCTTTCACTCAGCGCAAACTCTCCACCACCTGGCCCACGTCCAAAACACTTTAGTACTGAGTAGTTATATTATGCCTCTGGTACTACGCCTTTTTTTTTTTTAATTACTGCTACTCACTTTGACAGCCGGCAGGTGGAGACAGAGCATAAGAAAAAGTTCTGGATATAAACTCAAACTCAAAGATGCGTCTGAGATTTGTGTTTGCTGTGCGCCTTTTCAGGACGCAGCTTTTCTCTATAGAAACTCCCGGTTAGACAGGATACTACTGAACTGTCACTTCAGAGAGCAAGTTAGGGGTCTTGATGAAGGACCCAGCAATTTCTTGGGTTACAGAGAAAATACACAAAACAGATTTCTTTTAATTTCTTCTTTTATTTTCACTGGAAGAGCATCTGTCCCATATCTCCTCGGCAATTGTAATGAGACATTAAGGAATCACTATAATTAAAACAAACAAAAAGACTGTACAAAGGCAAAGATTCACCACTCTCTAAAAAGAGCAGAAAGGGTACAAATGAAAATTTCATAAAAACATGGAAAAGACAAAATCATTAAGTAAAACTTCCAAATTTAAATGTTACCCCACTGGCCTTTTCCTGTGAAAAAATAAATTCTGAAATGTCTGGATCGTGTAAGATGGAAAATAATCAATGAAAAAAACAAACATGCAAGGTGCCTGACTGCTATTGCTATTTCAATGTTTCAAAGATTTAATAACAGATGTTTTACGAGCCCGACAAATATTTATGTGGAATCTATGAAACAAGAGTTTCATATGATGTGGGTCGACCACTGTAAGCAACCAAAAATACATCGGTTAGTGAATCTAAATCACTTACACTGATCATTCCAATGTTCTATGTCTGTGTCATGTAGCTAAATTTTGACTGAATAGCATGAGGACAAAAACAGTATGTCCCTTACAAACCATTGGCAGGTTTGCAATGTGTCCATTTCAAAATGTATTCAAACGTATCTAGACTGAAGACTCCCAGAAAAGAAAATGAATGTTTTTAAAATTGAAAAGATCCATCCCATGATTTCCAGGTAGAAATAATCTCAAATTTAGCCCAATATTAAGAGAAAAAAGGCACAACAACATGGTGGTCCTGAGGTAAAAAGGCCATCAAAACCATTTGGCATTAAGAACATAAATCCCTAGTGTTACATGCTGATTTTTAAGTGTTGCCTTAATTTCATATTCAACTTTCTAATTTCATACCCAGTCACCACCAAGCATCATAGCAACACTTTACATCACCAAAATCTCTTGTAAAACAGCATCGGTAGCTGAAACTGATGACATGGTAGATAAGGTGTGGTGATTACACTTCACCGCCAGGTACGACCACAACGTAGCTAAGAGGTATGACAGATGACATGAAAGAAAGCATTTGTTAATTCTAAACATTCACTGTAATCATTTCACTGCAAATGCATTTGGAGATTCAGTGGATTGAATGTTTTGATTATAACCAGTAGCAGTTCTGAATTCACAAACAGTCAGCATGAGGCAAATACATAAATGTCAAACATTATAGATTATTTTGACAGATGCACCAAAACTTATGTGGCCATACAGTGGGCCTCCTTCAGAAGTGTAACTGAACACACGCTGTTATAAAACCAGAAGTAAGAGCATCATTTAACATACACAAATGAGAAACTGTGCTGTTAAAATAGCTTAATTGGTGAACCTGAAAACTACACTGTTATATTAAATGATAAAACCTTAATCTCCTTGAAGGAAAACAGCCAAACCTCTGCCCAGATTCATACATGCTGCAGTTTTTACTTGTTACTTACACATCATATTATAATGCTTTATGTATCCAAGTGTTTAAATGAATCTTAAGACATCATAAATAAGCATAAAACTCATTAAACTCAAAGACAATTTACAAAAAAAAAATGTCCATATGCTGAATGGCCAAAAAGAAGCACAGCCTTTGAGGTCCACTTAGAAATTATATTTTAAGAACTTGTTCATTACTGCATATTCGAATAGCAGCAATACAGCTACAGCAATAGGAAGAGCTCAAAGAAGCCTTTTCCCTTTGTTGTTTTTAGGCTCTCATTCATCATGCTATTCAATATAAATGTAATATATATAAAAGCAGAAAATATGAGGGAGATAAAAAAAAAAAAGAAACGTAGAAATTTACTAGAGGTGCCTCAACAGTCAAATTCAGTGTGTAAAAACAATTAAAAACAAATAAAGAAATAAAAGGTAGCCCCAAGGTTTAAGTTTGGCACTTTTAAGTCCTGGTGGAATGGTGTGTACAGAGTAAAGGAAAGAGGGGTAATGAAAAATGAACAGAAAAAAAACCAGCTTGGTTTTTCCAGATCTACTTGGAAACCTTGTGTAACAACACAGGAACAACATGATGCTTTTTTTTTGGAACACTGACATTGGAGGGACTTTTATATGGAGGGCTCAGATATGAAAATGACTAAGGAGACCAGTAAGAATAGGAACCATTCTTTTGGTGATTCATTGCTACTAAACACAAGATGGAGAGTCAGAAATAACCGAGGAGAAGAGGACAGAACAGAAGAGGAAGCTGAGTTCAGACAATAGCGTTGGTGCCTCGGAGGCCAACACCACGAGCAAACTGCTCCAGCAGACCAGAGATGGCTCCAGATGGACTTGGAAAGGAAGATTTCAGTCCCACCGTAGAGCTGTAAGCCGCCAGAAACAACTCCCTTACTGCCTCCAGCCGAGCCTGCCTCGCAGATCCAAATGTACACCTAAAGAGGAATGAGCGGAGAACCAAAGAGTGAGAAATGCACCATAATTTAAAAGTGAATTAAAGGGAGAGAACAACTGCAGTGTTTTCTTTTCCATTATAAACTCATTGCCATCATGGGAGTTTTATTACAGAGCTGTTAATGTGGTAACAAAAGTTAAATTGCATTTGGTAATTAACAAATAACTGGAAGCGCCTCTTAAACATCATGGTCCTCACCACAATTTACTGTGTGGAGAGAGGACTGGATGTTATCTGCACACTCTACATGCCCTGTTGAAAAGATACATTCAATTTGTCTGCCTGATTGAGCAGAAAGTGTAGCAGGAGAAATAAGCAAGGGATAAGGAGAGAAACTGCTTGTTCAGGTCTTTCCTCATTAAGCCATTCCAAAAGACCCAATATTTTGGATAATGTCTTTCCGACAGGTCTTTGACATTTTACTTTACACATTAGTTCCACAATTTCAATCTCATAAACATTATGAACCTACCTAATGCTGGAAAACTAAAGAATCAAACCACCCGTAACCACATACACAAAAGGTCACACAAGTCAGTTGTTGCAGCAGCCCTCTCACTCACTCAGCCCTGTGCTGCTAGGCCAGTAGGACAGGAAAAGTAAAAGCATGGGAAGGGAAATCAAAGGAATGGTCAAAAGAAAGAGATTGAGATAGGACAGAGGAAGCATGTGAGACTCACATGCGGCCGCTGGGCCCCTCATCTTGGAAGCTGAAGGGAAGGGGTGACTCCAAAGGGAGAGGAGCCGCTTCGTGGATGCTCCCACAGCCTGAGACAATCTGCCAGCTTCCATACTCTGTAGAGATAGAAGAGCCCGAGCGAGCATACTCCACCATGGACCTTAAGGAGAGAAAGAAAGGAACAGACACACAGAAAAGCCTCACTCGCAGTTACGTCATTCCCACATGATTGCTAAGGAACATCAAAACAAGAAAGAGAGTAAGATAAGGGCTAAATTGCAGCAGATGGATCAAAGATGGAGCAGAGAGATATAATTAGAGAGATAAGGGGAAGTAAAAAAAAAATAGGATGAATGGATGCAAGGGATGGAAATGAGGGCTGTAGCACTAGCAGGGCAATGTGAAGAGTGAAAGGGCTCCAAATTGTAGCCAGCAGCTAAGTCAGAAGTCGGTCATACAGAGAAATCCATCTGTACATTGTTGTTTAAGAGACAATAAACACAACATATAAGCAATCTATTCAGTCATACAGTCTGTCTTTATTTAATCTTTTACTGTCAAACAATTAAACACCATTTTTTCATTCCTCAGTTAAATGATTTTTCCATAATTTGTCAAAAGTCAAATGATTTGTCAAGGTAAAAACATCCTTGATGCAACACATCACAATGCATCTCATGCACGCACACATGCACACACACACACACTACCAAGTAAGGCTAATTTACCCCATGTAGCATGTTTTTGGGATATGGAAGAGAACCAGAGGAAACCCACATGGACATGGGAATAACATGAAGAACTCCACACAGACAATAAGCCAAACCCACAATTGAAACCAGAGCCCAGAAGTTGTGATCTAATTACCATGTGTGTAACAAGAACACATTTCTGCTTGTAATGTGTCAAGTTCCTGATCAATATTTGAAAAGGCAACTTGTACATTAAGTAAACAACTACTCCACACTCACTATGCTGACCAGTCCACTGACCAGTTTATTTGCCCCAGCACCCAGGTTTCTTTTTCTGTTTTTATATAGACAGTCAAAGCCACCTGTCAGTTTCAGTTTTCTCTTACATCACAACTGTGTAACTGCACAAACCCCTGAGGTTGTGGAGGCCTCTGCTGGCTAAGAGCAGTCCTTACAGTGATCGTTGTTTAAATTGAGTATATCAGCTACATCTGCCAAGCCAGATCAGATTAGAATTTGAAAGTTAAGTAGCACTGGAAAAGCATGGAAGAAGAAGAAAACATCAATATTGCTCAAAATGTATTTCACTTGAGGCAGCTGTTGTACAGTATGAAAAACAATACAAGATGCACCAAAAGTCTCCATACATCAAGGTTGCAATGGACTTTAACAGGAAACATGACAAGCACATCACACACAACACTGCTGCCAGATTCGGGAGGGATGACTCGGTGTGTGTTTACAAAAAATTTTTTACATTTTGTTAAAACAGTGTTTATTTCCCTAATGTACAGAGACTTTTAGGATACCCTGTATTGTACTATTGCATACATCTGTCAACTCGCATCAATAAAACAAGCAGGTAATAATAAAAAAGTGTTTATATACAGTTAACACTATTGTATTCAGACGTATTCACTCACCTTCTCCCCGGCACAGCCAATGGGCTGCTCCCTGTACGGATATAGCCCTGCTCTGATTGGTTGGAGGACGACGAGCTTGAGGTTCTGCCCTCTGTAAGTGGATGAGGTAGTCGCTCCTCAATTGGGACTGAGCGGTTCCAAAGCACGGTCTGAGGAGACGAGGTCATAGCTTTTCTTCTGAGAAAGGCAAACGCAAATAAGTATTAAGCATTTAAAGCTTAAAAACAGGCAGAACAACATCTAGAAGCTTTGGTCCATAAACTAGAAGTTTTAATTAAAAGTACTATTTAAAAATTGAAGAAAATAATTTGTTTGTTCAGTTATACCCGCTAGAGATCAGGTCCACAGGCTCAGCGGACAGACTGGAGGGAGCAGCTGTATCCTCAGTGATTAAGGAGAAATCGCTACTCAAACTGGTCATACTACCCCTGTCTCTGGATTCTGAGAAAAAGCAAACAAAAGGAAATGTAATAATTAATTCAACAGCTCAGTGTACTTTCCTGCAAAGGTTTTTATCCATGTGCATATATTCTCCATAAAAATGAGTGAGCATCTTATTAATGAAAAAAAGTACAAAATTCTACTAGGAATTGTGGATGGAAAGAAAGAATTAGACGTACGCAACTGGCAGAGGTCGTCCACTGTGAAATCAGTGTCTTTGAACTGAGAGTTTTTCCTCCTATAATATTGTGGGGTGGGGGGGGGGGGGGAGAAAGAGAGAGAGAGTGACTAACACAAAGAAGACTATTTTATCCATCCAGTTTTTATAAAAAAAGCAGGTACTTGAGTTTGCAGAATGATGTACAAACAGATCTGCATTTGATCCACACAGCGTTCATCATTTGACATCAAAACAAGCATGATTTGAGCTCAGATGATGGACACAAGACTCAGGTGCATGGACACAAGATCCATCCCAGTATGGTCATATGCACATAACACACACCGAGATTTCCTTACCTTTATCCCACAGTCACATTCAGTAAAGCAAGCTGTAATTTATGCAATTGTTGCAATACTTAATCAATAAAAACCAAAAACAATCAGCATTACAGACCAAGATCTCAGGTAGAACTTAAGCAAGAAGGAAATGGGGGGGCAGTTTTTTCCATAGAGGAGAGTTTCTTACTCCATTTGTCTTAAACTAATTAAAGGTAATAATCAAATGGAAAATTTAACCTACAGATAGTTATGAGAATTCAAAGTAGTGCTTTTATTTCTAAACACAAAAAAGGTCAGATTTTATCCAATTTATAAATACAGGTGAGCCAGATTGCCACTGGTGTTAGAAAGCATGTGTAGGTTTGTATTGCCATCAGATTTTAACATATGCAGCTTTAATGATGACGGCCATTATCTGCTAGGCTATACACACAGAACAGTACATTAACATGCAAAAAAATGAGTCATTGCTTTTTGGATACTAAAATACAGAGCTAGTAAAACTGACAAAGACGGTGAATAAAAACACATCAACAACAACAAAAAAGTTAACCATAGTAAAGTGTTAAAAACTCACCTCGGCTTCCTTATGACTGAGAAATTCTCAGACACGATGTGCTTCAAAAAATTGAAGCAAAAAAAGAAAATCTGCCAGAAAAACAAAGAAACTGTGAATCAAATCAATGAGACTACAAAGTCACGAATGAGACTACAAAGAAGTGTAATGATGTTATCATATGTTCAGACTTACTTCCTCTCCTTTAGAGAGACGATCAGGCAGCATGTGACTGCAGAGAAATAAAAACAGCGGTAATGTTGACTTAATTCATATAAAATTGATTTTTATTTTCAAAAAAACACAGAAGTATATTAACAGCATGTGATGACATTTGTCTTGAAGCAATATGTCAAGCAGTTCATGGCCAGTTCACAATGAAGCACAGTACAAGTGCAACTGTTGGGTCTTTATAATAATAATAATTATAAGAAGAAGAAAAATAAATAAATAAATAAATAAATAAATAAATAAAATCAATTAATAGAGACTCTTTTCTTGAAGCATGATTTTAAAAGATCTCTTCTCTCCAACATGAGTTTTAAGTTATTTACACAGAATTTGTTCTTTCCTTTGATTGCAAATTTATTATGAGTCTTTATGAATTCCTGTCTGAGATCAGTGTCTGTAGTTACCGTGCTGTGGTCAGACAGCCCGTCCATCCCCTATTATTGGCTACGTTTAAATGAGTTCAAATGACATCCTACACATCAGACAAAGACTAAGAACCAAGTAGAGCTTAACTCAAACTCAGTTCACAGCCTTCCGATTAGTGGCCTAACACCTTGCCTACAAGGCTACCATATCCCCATACCACATACAGCCACCATGTAATGGAGTGCTTTTTTTTTTTTACTTAAACACAAAAAATTCTCCAGGTAAGGTTTTACACAAAAACAAAAAATAGTAAAGAAAATGATGCTATGCCTGACTAGTTTACAAGGCTTGCACAATTTTCCTTACAAAATATTTAGAACTTCATTTCAGCTAATGTTTACATATGAATATTATCATCATCATCATTACATTTTCCAAATGAGGAAGCATGAACAGGGGTCTCACCCAAAAAGAAACCAGTCATAAGCGATGGTCAAATACAGTATCTCATCTGGCTCCAGGCTTGCATGAACAGCACCATCCTGTGTAGGGTACACAAGAATAATCACTCTGTTCGTCACATTTCCTTGAAACTGACAGATAATAATAAAACTATAACTATAACACAACACAAAAGAGCAGGATGGTGCAAAAAAAAAATGGATAGGTTAAATACTCACTACCCACACAAAGAGAGAGAGAGAGAGAGAGAGAGAGAGAGAGAGTAGCATGACAAACAAAGCAAGAGGGAGAAATAAAAGAAGAACAAGAAAGAGAGAAGTTGAGAAATAAATACTCACAGCCCACAGTGAGAGTCTAAGGAGTGACACAAAGAGTGGTGTTCTGTCCCAACCTGATATACAGTGCACCAACAAACCACTTTCATCTGCAACACACACACACACATTTAGTGAAATAGTATTTGTCTGAAACACGTACTTTTGAATCCTGCTCAGACGGCATGTACACAGTAACAGAAGATACGGTGAAAATAAAGTGAATGTTTATATTTGAATACCATCACTGTTGATGATGTGCAGAAGCAGCTTCAGATAATTCTGCGTCTGTTGCACCAGGTCCCATGACTGAAAACAGAAGAGAAATCTTAACACTATTCACAGCGTGTCTGCGGTGAATCAATAGGTGAGTTAAATTTGCTACCTTGTAATTCAGTGAAGTAGTAATTTAATACCAAATTGATTTAAAAACCTAACATTCAGGACAAAATAAATAAAAATCATCATCAGTCTATACAGGGTTTTTTTTTGTGAATGTTGCAGGGAAAAACGCTTTATTTTGCTGAAATGATTTGATTTGATACTATATATTACAAACTCCATTAAAACGTTAAAACATAAAAACTATAACCAAGTGTTTAAATGCATAAAGTACATAAAAACTCTCGCACCCTATTTGTGAGCAAGCTAAACAGCATAAAAACTGGCTAACAAAACAAAAGTGCTAACAAGAACAAAATCTCTCACTATGATTTACTATTTTTTCACCACATTACAGAACAAATAATGATCCATGAAGAAAAAAGATAAAAGCCCTTGTGCTAAATTAACAGATTAAATGAACAGATTAAACCAATATAGCTGCTTCTCACTGCTGTAATCACTTTCAGTGCTGGCAATCTCTTCCATCTACAAGCAGTGATGTCAGAGTTCACCTGTGCTCTGACTACAAGCACAACCGAAGGAGAGATCTATTAAGCTATATAAAATACGTCTGGCAGCCACTCTGCCTTATCTGTGTCTCATTTACATAAAGCTGCGAAGTTTTCAGCGCTTCTGTATCTTTTCCCCACATTGCTCTTACTTCTGCACATGACTGTAGACTTTCGAATGATAAAAAGAATGGAAGGAAGGATGAACATGCTTTTCATTCTTTAACCTAGCAATCGTTCTGTCTTTTTATTCATGGGTTTAGAAAGGCACTGGTGGCTCAGTGTTTAAAGCTGTAGTCACTTCATATAGTCTCAGCACCTAGGTCCTCAGTTCTCTATGCTCCAATACTCACGCATCTATCTGTCTCAATCCCGGCTTTCTTTATTACACATAAAAGATTCACTGAATGCTTTTAAATCTCGTTCTCCAAGTGTCCCACTGACCTACTGTTTTGCTGTGTTGTTCAGCATTAATAATGTTTATCATGCTAAACAAATAAAGACTTTATAAAAATAAAAGAGAACATTTTAACAGACACCAGTGCATGCTGTGCTACTGCAGCGATATAGGGTATAACATTTTGTGATATTGTATGTTATTGAAAAGCTGACGTATAGTAGTGTTTCAATACTTCTCTTATTATTAAACCTGTTAAACAAACGAGTGCAGAAACAACGTTTAACTGCAGTGGAAAATAATATTTGATTAACCGTTCCCTTTCCCCCAGAGTCAGTGGGTAACCAAATATCCACGACTCTTTAATATTACAAATTACCACCATTTTAAGTCAAAGCAATTTACCAAGCAAACTTTTTTGGTCTTGTGTCTTTAAATTTGCATGCCATAATTTAAACCTCAAAGGCTCTCTGCAAACACATGAAATGAGTGGCAATAGCTCAGGCATCAATTAGTGCCAACAGATTCATAATCTTCCAGCAGATGGCAGTAAGTTTAAAATAAAAAAAAAATTAAAAAGCTGTGTGTGATGGTGCTGCAAAGAAACTAGTCCTGAATGCATTATGATTGTGGCACCTAATGAATTATGCAGAAGAACGGTATTACTACAGTAAGTGTGTGCTTACCTGATATTCGCTCCAGTCAATGTTCAGGTTCTTTGTAAAGCATGCAGGGATTGTCAAGGGAGCATCCACATAGTCCTGGCAACCAAAAAATAAAAAAAAGTGCAAATGAATATGGTACTGCTAATCGAAAGTACAAAACTATAAATCATCCTCAGCAGGACCGCACTTTTCCATCTGCTGCTTGGTAATTATGTAAAAATGCAACTCAGCTTACTCATTACTGTTCGGGTTTACTGCCTGAAGTGCACAAAATATACATATAAATATTTTATATAAATAACATTCCTAGAGGACATATTCTACCTGATTCCAGTTAAAAACCAGCCCCTCTGCTGTGTAGTCTCTTTCTTTGTAGTCCTTAAAGAACTCACAACCTGGAACCAATTCAGAATACAGACAAGCATTTTTCACCAAGATCTGAAAATATTTGTATGAAACTTGGTTATCACGACTATACACATGGTTTTATTTGAATTCTAAACAGTGTCATAAATTCATGTGAAGTCAGAGACAGCATGTACCTGGGTAAGGCACAGAGAGCAAGGTGAAGTCTGCATAACGCTGGGCCTTGTCTACCTTCTCAGAGGAAGTGACACTGCACGCAAAAAACACAGGGGGAAAAAAGTGTTTAAAAAAGAAACCTGGTCAGTTTCTTACATTAATATGTTCTCTTTAAATAAAAAATAAACAGTGGTCCTTGTTTGTCAATGAAACAGACACTCAGTCATACACGTCTTCCACTTATATGTCTAATCATAAAAAGAGCTGAAATGACAACGAGACATCAGGTTTGTGTGTGTGTGTGTGTGTGTGTGTATGTGTGTGTGTGTAAAAAACAATGTGGGCTCACAAATGTAGCATACAAATGGGAAGCCATTTAGACCTGTACTTACTTGAGGCCAAACTTGACCTTCTTATTCTCCACCATGAGGTCACAGATGTAGCTTACAGATAGATACTTGAGCAGCTTAATGTCGGAACCCCTCACTTTATCAAACAGCTGTGAGTCTCCATTCCTGTATGTAGACACCATTAATAGCCATTAAGCAAAAGTGAACCCAGATGTGCAGAAGACAAAGGGTTAAAACAAATCCCCCCCCCCCCCCAAAAAAAAATAAACAAACAAGTCACAGCAGAGAACAAGTCCAAAAGGGGAAATGGTATGTCATGTTCATATTCACACACATCACTCTACCATATTCATTGTGCCATTTTTTTTCATTCTCTCCCTTAGTGTAGTTTGCTATATTGTTATTTTATATCGAGGGTGATCATGTGTTGTACTGTATATGAGAAATAAATTTGAACTTTGAATTTGAAACATCAAAATTATTCAGTTATTCACTCATTCTTTTTATGCTTAATATACAAGCAAACAAAGAAGACATTCAAAATCCATATGTAACCTCGGTATAGGGAAGGGGGTCAGTTTGTAGGAAGAGGAAGTCACTGTTTTTAGTGCAAGGTTCAATTATATGTGCAAGTCAGAAAAGGTTATTAGAAATATCACACACTTCTCCTTTCACAAAAATGTGAATTCAGAAAAAGCTCAAGTACACCAACAATAATTTCCTTTACATTAAATATGTGTGAATAAATTGGGGAACGGAATCTTCTTTCTTTTCACCCATTTAGTAGATTAAAATCTTCTTCACATAATAAAGAAATGTTTTTTAGTGCTCCTACCGGACAGCAGAATCATCCTCTGGGACTTCTTCAGATTCTGCCCATGTGTCATCAGAGCCCCCTGTGGAAAAATAGCATGGAACATACACATGAATAGTCATCTTGTGACTTTGCCCACAATTTTCAGTTCCCCAACACAGTGCTGTTCACAGAACAGGGCATCATGTGATGTCCAAGCAGCATGATAATGGAACCATTTAAACAATTTTTAACAATTCTTTCAATGACTGATTCATTTCTAGACTGCTTTCAACTCCCACCTACACTTCACATTAACCCAACAAAACCAGAATCCTATGAAAGATTTGGATTACAACTTTTTTGGTTGTACACATTTTAATTATTATTTTAAGAAAAGGAAAGGAACGTACTAGATGAAATGCAAAGAATAGGGGGCAGGAAGATGTGAGAAATGAAAAGGATCCTACTCCGCAGGAGTCACAGAGAAGACTGGTGTAGAGATACTATACCTGAGAAGATGTAGTTGTAGCCAGTGCGTCCATATAATTCCCCCCAGCCTGCCAGCGTGGACGACCGGCACACATGCTACAACAGAGCCCAAATATACATTTCCACTGAACAGCTCGATTGAGTACAAAAGACTACATCTACCTTAGTGTTTGCTCAGCCAACACCGATTAAGTATATCTATGTTATAGCTAGCCTTTTTCCTTTTTAGGAGCATTTCCTTTTAGTAACAGTTTGCTGTACCTTGCCATTGTAGAGGATGACTGGACAGACGAATCGCCCCCTACAACGAGCCATCTTACTGCGGCTCACCAGATCCTGCAACTTGTGGATCTGCACTGTACTCTCAAAACTAGAGAAGAAAAGGGAGATTAGATGAAGGTTTGCTTTGTGACTGTGCATCTTCATATCAAAAACATTAGTTATACAGAGAAGGAAACCTGTCAAGAACATATACTGCACTTAGACGGAGCTCAGTGACCATGTGCACAAGCAACACCTGGCCAGCAGCCAAGCCAACAACACAACAAAGCAGTCAACAGCCGGCAACCTTTTTAAGTGGGTCCTCAAAAGTTCTAGGTAAGAAATTAATACGCAAAACACAGCAATTTCACTACCTGACAAAGACTACCTACAAAGACTACTTGGTCCTCAGTCTTTGTAGAATGGCTCATGATGATGATAAAAATTGTAATGCCGTTACATACACAATATTTAATATACATACATTATACATACGCAACAATGTTTACAATTTGATTTCTACCATAAATCTGAAAACTTACTCTGTGATTACTTTAGGGGAGAATTACATACGACTAATGTTATTTAGCTAACTCTCTCATTTCTTCATTGGTCCTAGTTAACTTGGATAAGTTAAAACTTATTCTAAACTTGTACTGACTTGACAGGTATATTTTTGGTTCGTTTACTTCATGTTATCTTTTGAAAATCTCCATTCAATTAGTTAAATTAGGAAAGCCGCATCCATTACAACATATAGCTGTTCAGTTGATTGTATAAAACTGTTCTAACTAATGTTAATTAGCAGGAAATACAAGATAAATCAATTAGTTAGGATATGGGATTTTTTATGTACTTTTGAGAGCCACCAACAGCTGGAACCAAATTCCTTGTGTGTATCAATACACTGGGCCAATAAACCTGTATCTGAATTGATACAACTGTTAAATGTGAACAAATATGTGCACACATAAACTGCTCCTGAAGAGTATTTAGTTTTGTTTTAAAAATACATGTTTCTTTAGAGATTTTCAGCTCAGAAAATGTCAGAGAATCAGTTCAAATTTGACCTAAGTAACAAGTAAAAGGTTCCCTTACATGTATTTGTTTAGCGATACTGTATACTACTGTTGTGAAATGATAAGAGTCCAATGACCAAAAGCCAGTCCTTGGTGACATCTAAAACCAAATGTTACTGAAGGTGTACTTTACTTTCACCTAGAAAAGTACTTTCACTCTACTTACTACTTTCACCTAGAGTTATGAAAATGTAATTTGTTCAGAGCCACAAGCCCTGGCAATACAAATCCGTCACTTTAATACTGCACTAATAGCGATATAGTTTTCCCAAGCAGCAGTATCTATTGCTTTTGACAGGACAGAAATATTATATGCAGCAACAATACATTAAAAAGTTAGAAAGCCCCGGTCGTTCTGAAGAAGTGTTACCTTACCACAGGTAATACTTTGGCATACTGACAAGCACATTTCATCCCATTTCAACAATGATGGTATATTTATTAATCCATGCTGAGAAAGCAAAACACTTTGTCAGAGATATAGCGCTTGGGGTTGAAAGAGGGAGACTAACAAACCCACCCAGAAATGCCTTCGGGTATTGTTATTATTATTAGATCATTTTCATTATCTTAATTCTTATTAATGACTAGTCCTGCTGTGTCGGTCACTCTTTGTAGTCTCAAAACTACTGCCATTGTGACAACTATTATCGTTATTTGGTGCTGCTTTTATTCACTGTTATACTATGGCTTGTGTTAAAATTATTAGCAGCATTACTGCTATTTCTAATGTTATTTCATTTGTCATAATTACTTATTTATTACTATTGTAAAATTTGTGTTATTGCCATTTTCTGTCCTTTATGTTAGCATTCTTATAGTCTTACCAATGCTTTGTCAACGTTTACTCTATATAGTCATGACAAAATAGCTATTTAAATTGAATAGCTGTTAAGTGAATTTAGAGAACAGTGGCAACATACAGAACTCATCAGGGAGATGGAGTGAGAATGAGAGCAAGTGTGCGAGAGAGAGAGAGAGAGAGAGAGAGAGAGAGAGAGAGAGAGAGAGAGAGAGAAAGAAACCAGACAGGACTTGTAAAACACAATTCTTTCCAATAAGTATGGATGTTAATTAAGCTATGAGTTCAGTTGCCAGCTGGTAACATTCTACGTATTTGTCAAGAAGCCAACAACAAACCCCAGCCAAGTCAGCTCATGCAAATTTATGGTACAGCTCCAGTCAGATAAGCGCTTAATGTTTGCACTCGCACCATTTTCCACATATACACGCACACACACACACTCACTCACACACACACACACACACATCCAAGCATACAACCATAACCAATCATCAGAAACAAAATCAACAGTACTCCTAAATACAGAAATGGTGCTTATAACAACGCAACATGGAATCCCGTTAAATAAAACAGTCTATTATTTTTAATATCTATCATACATATGTGTCATTTCCATCATATCCTGAAATATCTGGAAAACATAAATAAAACAAACTAGGATTAAGTAACTATTACAGCCATCATTGTATAATGGATACTCATTAAATAGGAGAGTCTGAAGCTTTGTTACCTTTCTTTATTGGGCTCAGTGCATTCGTACTCCAAGTAAACAATTTGGCGAGGGTAGTGACCGCACACTTCGCCATTGCTGTTCTGGATCACACAGTACTTGTAGTCACGGCCAAACAGTTCAAGGCATCGCTCCTCTATTCTCTCCACCTGTGAACAGCACTAGGATTAAAAGTTGTACACAATTCAAGGATCAAGCCTCTAGTTTCTCTTTCAGTCTTGGGCATTTGCATACAGCACATTCACAAAAAAATCAATTTAGGAAATGTCTGACGCAAAGAGTGTCGTGTCATACGTATATTGTATAGCATTCACATTACAACTTCCACTTAAAATTTCTGAATCATATTATTTTCTCAAATACTGAGACAGAAAGAGGACAGACCTGGCACGGTTAATTGGACAATTGCATTTGATCCACAGTAATTCTCTAAGGTCAAATACAGTACTGTAATGTAGAAAGCATGACTTTGTAACTTACAGAAAACGCTATATTATTTCGGTAGTGTGCTATGGTCCGTTAATTAGCATTATATTTATTATTTACATTAGTGCCTTTTTTTTAAACAGTCTAAAAGTCAATAAGAAAACAGCTCAATGTTATGTTCTTTGTTTTTGAGTTATGCTTATATTAAAATCTAGGAATAAAATCAACAGAAAATACAGAATATTAATCCTAACTAAATGACTATTAAATGAAATAACTAACAGCTAAAATGACAATCATGAGAGGCCGAAGGTGCTAGTTGCTTAGTAACAAACTGTAAACAAAACTTTTGTCTGTATGAGGTTGGTAATAGCACAATGTCCCTGTCAGAGATGAAAAGTGGCCACGTGATTACCTTTTCTTTTTCTAACCCAAGAACATGTTTACTTGTTGCTAACCATGTGTCATGTGATTATCAATACTCCTGGGAAAACACTTGTGACTGATGGTATCAAATGTCTAAAAGGTATTTCAGGTGGTATTTACTGACTGTATACATATTTAGGCTTGGTATTAAGTGTGCCATATGTGGACTATATGTAGACTTTGTGCTTGGTATTAAGTGTCATCTACAGGCGTGCGTGTGTGTGTTCCTGTGTTCTACAGACTGTATAATATCTTTATGCTCGGTTCTGAGTGTGTAAATGTTGTATTAAGTGTCATCTACAGGCCAGTTCTGTGTGTAAATGTTGTATTAAGTGTCATCTACAGGCCTGTGTGTGTATATTCTACAGACTGCATGATATCTTTATGCTCAGTTCTGAGTGTGTAAATGTATTAAGTGTCATCTACAGGCGCGCGCGTGTGTTTGTGTGTGTGTGTGTGTGTGTGTGTGTGTTCTACAGACTGTATAATATATTTATGCTCGGTTCTGATTGTGTAAATGTTGTATTAAGTGTCATCTACAGGCTACATAGATGGTTATACATCCTTATCTTACCCTTGGTGTAACCTCCTTCGCTCTGTACTGGGTCTTGGAGAACAGGTCAATCAGATCTGCTATTTCCTCGCTCTTCCGCACTGTTGTCCCAGCAGCACTCAGACTGCCGGTGGCCAACATCGCTGCTCGGGCCGTTGCTTCGTGCTCGATGCGAACTCGGCCTCCCTCAAACAGCGCCGTTCCGTGAGGCCGGGAGCCGCCTCCAGGC